>NW_024538029.1:0-15445 GCF_016628075.1 Suillus paluster
TTTGGATCCTCTCCAAATATCACGCAATGTCGCTGAAAACACCGTTAAACTTCATTCTCAATAAAGTACATGCACAAGTACAGCGAGGATGTATCACATCGTAGTACCATTATTCGTGCATCATGCATCGTTCCCGCTGTGTGAAGCCTTGCCCTTCTTGTGTCACTCCCATGCGAAACCCCACCTATGCTTCGTCGACGCCGCGTTAAGCCTCCCGAGGTCTTGGTCATCTGCCACGAGACAAACAAAGGAGATTAAAGTCAATAGTGCGTCCAAGACATAGGGTTAGCTCCTTCTTCACCACAGTTGGTCTATGTTTGATGCCACGAGTTGCGTGTAATGACAGAAAGATGGGTGCAAAGACCTGGGGTACTGTGCGATAATCAACAAGTCGACAACCAAAGCACCTCACCAACGAAATCGAGTGCTTGGGTCGTCCGCGAGGCCGTTGTGAATCGCAACCCATCCTTCCACTTGTCTGGTGTGAACAGCTTAGCTTCCCCCACAGCAAATGATACGGAGACGCCGCTGGAACCAGCTTTCGAAAAAGGGCTCCAGCAGCCTATCCACAGGCCACCTTGTTGAAATAAATCAGGGCCATCAGGACAGCGTTATCCGCTGGTCTCGTCGACCTCGTTTCGCTGGAAAAAGTCAGCAAACGGTCAGTGTTCTGATACAACGCTTACCTTGCAACATAATTCATAGATCAAGTCTACTTCAAGTGTCGCTTGATGCCCAAGTGACTCCTTCATGTCGGTAAGTTATCCGTCGATGATCCGTCGATGAGGCCTAGACTTCCTTCAAAAGATGAGCGCCACAGAATGCTGCATCGGAGAAAGGCGGCGCGTGCGCAGGGGAAATCTTTGCATCATCGACCATGGATTTCGTGGGCTGAAATGAGGAAGACCGCTTGAAATTTTCGAAGGTCTCACATCGATCGGGGCAGTTCGTGAAGAGGATGGAGGATCTTATTGTCCAGAACGATACGCCCAAGCTGAACAAATTGTCTGATAAAATCTTCCAGAGAACGTCCGCGATAACATATGGCACTGTCGAGTGGTGCGGGATCACGAGTCCATAACCTCCTCGTAAATAACATGTTCATGGAAACAAGCACGCGGGTGCTGGTATCGAGGGTGACGAGGGGGAGGAGTCTGCATCAGAAAAATCCAGAATATGAACAGGGCAGGACTCGCATAGCATGCGGTAACAGCGTGCTGCACAATCCGCAAACATGCTGGGGAGTATCGACTCGGAAAACAGACAGGCTCATGCAAGGCGGAGAGGAAGGCGCTCTGTTGAATGTTTATCAACATCAATATAGTTCCTGATATATAGAAAGATACGTCTAGTGCCAGTCGCAGAACCTGAGAGCTCCATCCACATATCACTTAACCTGCGAAGAGAACGCATGGGACGCGGCCTAAAATTGACTTCCATGACTCTCACTGTCTCACCTGGCAGTTGATCGTTCGCATCTGTGATTGGAGAGTACCTGTGTGAGTCGGACTGAACGCTGTGTCTCGTGAGCCTGAAGCTGGCCATTCACTTACGGATTCACGGAAAAACTCTTGCGATTCCTCTCAAAAGGCCGAAGCAACTTTCGTATAAATAGTCTTGGAGTGCAAACGGTAAGTGGGTAGTAAGCGCATCCAACGATGGGATGGTAAGAATACTTGAAATTGTGAGATGTCGAGAGCAGTGAAACAGTTCTCCCTGAGGATACAAGATCTCTTCAATCTTTGACCTTGTTAGGATCCGAAGCTTGCTCTTACTACCACCCATGGCCATTAATATGATTGAATACCACTAGTACTGGAGCTCGCGGCACAGTCTCTGCTTCTCGCTGTCAGCCGCGCTCAAGTCAACGAACCAACAAATGGTACAGCTCTCGCACACCAGCCGGCTCGCAATCAAACTTCAATGAACAGGACCATTCTTGCTCAAATTACATGCCAATGAGGATATCAACGAGACCATCAAGCGGTACCGTGAATCACTTCGGGTAGGGCGGCAAGACTATCCAGAGCGCTATACAAAGCTTTTTAATTTGAGCTCGGCGCTCTGCTCTCGTTTCGCGAACACTTGGAAGATCGAAGATGTTGAGGAGGCCATTGAGTTCTGCCAGGAAGCACTGGCGGTTTTGCCACCACTCCACCCCGACAGGCACTACTCCCACTTCAGGATACGCAAGGCATATATGTCTCGTTACCGGGTGCAGCATAAACCTGCTGATTTATCACTCGCAGTGGAGAACTTCAGACTAGCATCAAAGCACCTTACTCAAGGCTTTCCAGCCCTTATTATTGAGGCGTATAATTGGACTGTCACAGCGGAGAGGTACAGTCATGCATCAAGTCTCTGCCGCTCTCTAAGCTCCGCCGCTATGTCGACGCATACAATATCCCCGTCAAAGGCCCTATCGACAAGAATGACCTCGTGGATTCCATCATTGCTGCAAAGTCTATCCCACTATATCCTTGTATCGCTGACTTCTTCCAGACACCATCAGACACCCGTCCTCCGCCCCCAACTCAGCAACAAACATCCACGTCACCACCCGATTTCCCCCGTCCTGACGTTGAACCTCAGCCAGCATCATACACAACGTATTCCCCCGAGCCCCCTAGACGGCGCTAGACCACACCTGCGCGGCCCCCGTCTCGTCCACCCACGCCTCAACCCCCGCCACCACTATCTGCCTTACTGGCAATGTCCCCATCATCCCTCTCGCGTTTACCTATCCACATGCTGAAACAGATACTGTTCGAGGCACGCGTACGCCTTCCCACTGATATCCTTGAGAAAGGAGAACTCGTGGCGCGCGTCAGTACTTGACTGGATGAGGAGAGAGCGGCAGCAGAGGAAAGGGATAGGATAGAGAGGGAGGAGAGGGAACAAGAGGAATGGGAACGGCGGGATAGAGAGAGGGCAGCGGAAAGTTCAGCCGTGGAGGCAGACGCAGAAGACGCCCATGTGCATGGGCCAGAAGACCCTGCCGAGAATGTCGAGATGCATGACGAGTCCCAACACCATCATTTCCCATCTTCCTCATCACCTCAACCCAGTTCTCCTCCCAGGACGACATACATGGAACGCTCGGGTTTATGTGTGATATGTCAGGATCAGGAGGCAAATATCGCGATCGTGGATTGCGGGTGAGTATCTCTCATTTCTTATTACACGCACGGCTTTGGCTAACTCGCCCCTACAGACATTTGTCCACGTGCCGTATCTGCTCAGAACTAGTCCTCGCCTCATCTCGCGAGTGTCCGCTCTGTCGTACTCGCATCGTCACAGAGGCACGACTTTTACGGATATTCAAGACATAGGCATGGGGAACGACGAACTTTTTTTGTCATTGCGCATGCACAGAGGCTGTAATTGTAGATCATGCCCAGCCATATGCATGCTGTCCTAGTCTGTATTTCTTTGCGTGGTTAAGGTATAGAGATAAGTTCCGAGTGGGACTTACGCTCATCTGTAACTAATAATCTAACATCATGAACTTATCTCGTCACGGTTGTGCTAATTTACTGCCATCTTCATAAGTTCAAGCCCAGCCTGCCAGTCTATCATCAATCTGCTTAGTTGATGAAATCTCTACTGTTGTCTTTATCCATCAGTCCGTCATGGTTCCAATAAGCTGATCCAGATTCCACCTGACCACTGCTTGAGGCACCCCCAACCTCCGCCGACGCATTGAGAAACGATTTTTATACAGCACCGTCGTGATTGCATCGAGTCCAACAACCTATCGTCAAATGATTGTTTTCTCTCCTGGACTTACGGTCAAATCACACAACATAGAATGATAAAACGACGTCACACGATGACACCCCACCCAGGGATAGATTGACGACATAATGAGGCACTATGTGTCATTGCGGTAGAAGCAGTGTAGCAGTAGAGCCAACGTAGCAGCCATTAACATCTGTGACAGCAGCACAGCAAGTATACTGCTCAAGAGACGACACGCAGACAACAACAGACAGCAACCCGATCGAAGGCCTTGGCGATCTTCAGCAAATGCGTGTCGTACGGTACGTACCTCCAGCGCAAACACGGTGGATGCTGAGCGCTGATGCGCGACGATGACCTTTCGCGGTCTCTCACAGAGTGCACTCATACAAAATTGCTGCAGCACAATATATTGTAACAGTTGAATGTTACGTTCGACAACAGACATAGCTCGCACTTTCAAACTCGTACGCCATACACGCCTAATCTCTGCGACAGTAGTCTTACATCCTTTCGACAGCTGACCGACGAACAACTAAGCAGGCTCCGAGAAGACCCACTTCCCTTCGTCGGATTCTTTCTTGTCGAGTATGACCTGCAAGCGCATAACACATGTCAGCAAAAGTATGGACAACAAAAGCAATGTCATGCGACCTTTCCATTCTGATCCGTCAAGGTGAACGCCTCCGCGTCGATAACGGCTTGGAATCTGAATCGTAGTATCCACGTCAGCAGGTAGGTTCAGATGACGAACAGGGCCCAGGCTGAGACAGACCTGAAGTTCAAGTTATCTAGAGTCGCTTTGACCGTCCAAAGATCGGGTGTGGAAGTGTAGGTGGCAGTCACAATGTGTTTTTTCTGGAAAAAAGGTGAGATTCGAATCAAGTAGAACAGTTCAGCTCGCAGACAGACTCACGTCCCATCCCAAGTATCGACCGAACCTCTCATTCTTGATCGTCGCCTGCGGTTTACCATTGAATTCCACAATCCACTGTCAATATCGCTTGTCAGCACGAGGGTCGGAACATGTCTCCAATGTAATAGCTGCGTACCGTCTGAGCATGGTCGCCTGGCACGCGCGGAGCCAGCTTAACCTCGTCTCCGTCGGTACACGTCAACACATCACCAGTGACAGCGACATTCGTAAAAACACCCTTGAACGTGATCGGCATGATATTACTGTGTTTGTTGTTGGGGAGAAGAGGGAATCAGAACTGGGTTGGTCCTCGAACCTGGGATTGTACCATCTTTTATATGCACGTCGTTGCAAGCTCGGCATTCTGTTGCGCCGAGCACACGCACACATGAATCATGTAAGCGATTCAATTGCAACTGACGAAGTTGGCACACAACATCATCCTGGCACTTCCGAATTGCAAACATTCCTCGCTTCCGCTCGCGGGGAATGTTTGTCAATGGGGTACGAGAGGAATTGTATAGAGATCCACGATGTCTCGACGGTGACTATACTACTCCTGGCACTTCCATTGCAAAAGGAGTTACAAGCATTCCTCGGTTTCGCTCGCGCGGAATGTTTGTCATTGTGGCACAGATGAATTTTATAGAGACCAGCTGATTTCTTGGCGGCGACCACTGCTGGGGACTAGTACGCCTAGCACTTCCATTGCAAAAGAAGTTTGTGACGGGAGTTGGTCTTCACCCTGGCATCCTCGTTGCACCTAGTATTCCAAACCGGTGAGGGATCGAGATCGAAGACCAGATGATCATGGTCGGCCGGAGCATAAAACTTGGTGACGAGGCACACGTTAGCCGTTGTACGGAGGCTGACAGCGACTTGGCTAAGTTGGCCTTTGCATACGGTATAGCTTGCATTCCCATGGAGAAATGATGTATCGCAGTTTTATGTAGGCTTAAAGTTCACGTTGATATACACTGCCAATACCACTGGCAGGTGACTCTGCAGTTCCGGTACTGCTTCCTTTCTCCCTCTGTACTGTGGTGTTCGTCATTACCCATGTTCTCTCCCGTATATTTCTCTTGCGCCTTCGATGGTCTTCTCTTGTCGTCGTATTTTCTTTTCGTGTCACTTTAGTATATGTATGAAATATATTGCATTGTTGTAAACTGTAACTTGAAGCCTGGGTCCTTGGTCAAGAACGCGTGAGTGAGGTTCAGCTACTGTGACACTCAACTCCAGTCACTACTCGAGATATTACATTATTATATTCACACAATATATATCTAACTAGTAAGGGGGGTGTGAGTATGTGTAGCAAAGTGTGAAGAGAGGGAGAGGAAAGGTGCAGAAGATGGGGAAAAGGGGCTAAAGGCGCACTGAGGTAACGAGAGATTGCGAGCGGTCATTGATTGAAGGGTAGCGAGAGGGGGCAGCGCCGGGGTGACAGGAAGGTTCGGGAGGTTGATGTAGACAGCGGTAGGTCGATGTTAAGCGTGGTATTAGGTAGATGAGGACCGCGACTGGTCAGTGGGAGCATGAGGAAGGCTGTGGTTGAGCGTGTGCGGCTGTGCCACGTTAATCAAGGGTGGGGAAGGGTCGAGGTTGGTACCAGGACAGCGGCCAGTTGCAGTTGCAGGAGTTTACTCCTGGGCATGCGCAGCAGCGAGAGGTTGTGGATGGGTGCGGAGGGCAACGCTAGAGCTGCAGGAAGGTGTTGGAGGTGGCGACTGAGCATGGGGAGCGGTGGGGAGTCCTGGTCAACAGCAGCGGGGACGAGGACTGAGCATATGTGCGGTGGATGGCGCAACTGTGCGTGGGTGGCGTCAGGGTCGCGGCAGGAAGTAGTAAGAGAGAGCGGCTGTCATCATGTCGATGAGGAAAAAAGAAAAACAGAGAAAAATATAATAACAATCCGCCAATGTCCTTGGGGTCGCTAAAGAGACCGGGTGCTCGGACTTTATTGCAGAGGTGGTTGCGGCAACCGAGCAAGCTCGGAGTTTTAACAAGGTGCTCAACATTCCAAAATTTCGCTCATGAGTCAATGGCGGCAGAGGAAGTTGGTAGATATCAGTCGATTAAAATTTCGTTACAATTGCTGATCACGAGGTGATGAGTTATTCCATACAATTACACTAAGTATGGTTCACCAGTGGACTGAATGACTTACACGATTTAGGGGTGCGAGAAGGATATACTCATTTCGACCTTGACCTTCATGAATAAGGCCGAGGTTGCGGAGGTGAGTAGTATTAGCCACTTAATGGTCCTCAGCCTATGCCTGCGCTGGCATTTTGAACGAGAGTCTAAAGAGGATGAAGTGGGCTGGAGATACTGTGAGCATCAATTGACAACAGCTGCGATATTACAAAACAGGGGACATTATACTTCATCCCCGTTGATCCAGGGATCCCAGGCCCCCAAGGGTATGGTATGTAGAATCGAGGAATGTTTGTAAGTGTTTGTAGTTCCTGTTGCAATACACCCTGGCGTGGTTCATATTATGTGGTCACTGCCGTGAAATTGGCTAACCTCTAGAAAGATCCCCTGACAAACATTCCTCACGAGCGAAATGGAGGAATGCTTGTAACTCCCCTTCCATGGAAGTGCCAGTAGTACAGTCACTGCCGAGATATCATGGATCTCTATACAATTCCTCTCGTACCCCATTGACAAACATTCCTCGCGAGCGAAAACGAGGCATGCTTGTAACTCCTTTTGCAATGGAAGTGCCAGGAGTAGCATAGTCACTGTTGAGACATCGTGGATCTCTATACAATTCCTCTCGTACCCCATTGACAAACATTCCCCGCGAGCGAAAACGAGGAATGTATGCAATTCGGAAGTGCCAGGGTGATGCTGTGTACCAACTTCGCCACCATGGCTGATCACGAAGTGATCAGTTGCAATTGAATCGCTTACATGATTCATGTGTGCGTGTGCTCGGCGCAACAGAATGCCGAGCTTGCAACGACGTGCATATAAAAGATGGTACAATCCCAGGTTCGAGGACCAACCCAGTTCTGATTCCCTCTTCTCCCCAACAACAAACACAGTAATATCATGCCGATCACGTTCAAGGGTGTTTTTACGAATGTCGCTGTCACTGGTGATGTGTTGACGTGTACCGACGGAGACGAGGTTAAGCTGGCTCCGCGCGTGCCAGGCGACCATGCTCAGACGGTACGCAGCTATTACATTGGAGACATGTTCCGACCCTCGTGCTGACAAGCGATATTGACAGTGGATTGTGGAATTCAATGGTAAACCGCAGGCGACGATCAAGAATGAGAGGTTCGGTCGATACTTGGGATGGGACGTGAGTCTGTCTGCGAGCTGAACTGTTCTACTTGATTCGAATCTCACCTTTTTTCCAGAAAAAACACATTGTGACTGCCACCTACACTTCCACACCCGATCTTTGGACGGTCAAAGCGACTCTAGATAACTTGAACTTCAGGTCTGTCTCAGCCTGGGCCCTGTTCGTCATCTGAACCTACCTGCTGACGTGGATACTACGATTCAGATTCCAAGCCGTTATCGACGCGGAGGCGTTCACCTTGACGGATCAGAATGGAAAGGTCGCATGACATTGCTTTTGTTGTCCATACTTTTGCTGACATGTGTTATGCGCTTGCAGGTCATACTCGACAAGAAAGAATCCGACGAAGGGAAGTGGGTCTTCTCGGAGCCTGCTTAGTTGTTCGTCGGTCAGCTGCCGAAAGGATGTAAGACTACTATCGCGGAGATTAGGCGTGTATGGCGTGCGAGTTTGAAAGTGCTACCTATGTCTGTTGATGAATGTAACATTCAACTGTTACAATATACTATCGTGCTGCAGCAATTGTGTATTTGTGCACTCTGAGAGACCGCATCAACATCCATAAGGCCATCGATCGGGTTATTGCTGGTTGTGGTTCGCGTGTATGATGTAGATTAATGACTTCTACGTATGTTGCTTCTACCGCCATGTAGGAAACAATAATGAGGTACCGCGGTGCGAGTACCCGATCTATCCCTGGGTGAGACATTAGAGTGACATCGTGTCACGTCATTCTATCGTGACTTCTCTGTTTTGTGATTTGACCGAGAAAACAGTTACTTATTCCTAGGTTGTTTGACTCGATGGGGGCGCAAACAGGCTACCCAGTGGTCGCAGCTTATCGGAACTATGGGTAGATGGGGACTCATCAGTAGGGATTTCATTCACTGAGCGGATTGATAACAGACTGGCAGGTCACGACAAGAGGGAACACAGGCGAGGACCACATGCACACTGGGCTTGGACTTGTGCAAGATGTCGTTCAAATGTTGTTCGCGTAGTACATTAGTCCCCTCAGTAAGGCTTGTCTCCTAAGCACAACTCCCCACCGTGACTCGGAGATGCGTTAATAATGTTGGATTATTAATTACATACGAGCCTGGGTTCCAATCGTTGCTCATCTCTATACCTTAACCGCGCATAAGAAATACGCACATGGAATGCCACCCTTGGCAAGACTTTGAAGATGTAAGAATCTATTATTATGTCAGAGATATATGGTCTGTAAGATCCTTCCAAAGACACTCTGAAAAACCGCCATAGAATGCTGCCTCTGAGAAAGGCAGCGCGTGCGTAGGGGACATATTTGCGCCATCGACCGTAGACTTCGTAGATGTGTACGTTGCGCTGAGATGAGGAAAATCACTTCAAAGGTCCATCGATCGGGGAAATTTGTTTATGAGGAGGAATAGAGGACCACTATATTGTCCAGAATGACGCGCCTAGGCTGAACGAATTGTCTATGAGATTCCCCCCCCTGATAAATCGAAAATTGTGGCAGCGTGCGGGACCATGAGTACATGACTTCCTCGTAAACAATATGCTCATGCTGGCAACAAGGGCGTGGGTACTGGTATCGATATCGAGGGCGACGAGGGCGAGGTCTACGTCAGGAATCATATAGAATGTGAGTAGGGCAGGGCCGACCCTTACAGCTCGCGGTGACAGCATGGTGTATGGCCTGCAAACATGCTGAAGAGTTGAAAAATAAGTAGACGGGCTCATGCGAGGTGGGTAGAAAGTGCGGCGCCCTAGTCCAATGTCTATCCTCATCAGGGTGATCGCATAGGAAGATGTGCATAGTGCCAGTCGCAGAACTGCTGAGCGCTTCATCTGCACAGCACTTTACCTGTGAAAATAACACGAGGATAATGCATGAGACTGCAGCCGAAACGATGATCAACTTCCATCACACCCACTGTCTCACCTGACGGTTGGAGTGCATCTGTGTGAGTCTGACTGAACGGTGTCTCGTGAGTGATTTCCTAAAGCCGACCATTCACGTACGGATTGTTGCAAGAGATCTCTTACGATCTCGGTCAAAGGGCCGAAGCAACTCTTGAATAGATAGTCTCCAAGCTGTCAGAAATCCTGTACGTTTCAATTATATCAACAAGAGATGAAGTCGAAGAGGATATGCCCCGGAGACTCACTAGCACTGCCGATCCCAAACAAACCGTTCTAATTCAAAGATGCCAGCGCACTCCTCTCGTATAGATAGCTCGCGATCCACCGTAGTTAAGACCCCAAGCGCCAACCACGTCTACCCCGACCAGTGGGAAGCAACAGATGCAGCGGTCACACCTATGCTACAGATATATTGGATGACGGAACTCAGATGGCCGATAGTGTCAGTTATTTTCGAATCACGTTTGATGGACACGTATTGCCTGTGGGGGTGCGGAAGGACTTTCACGTTGATAATGTAGATAGAGCATGAATATACGAATAGCAAGATCATGAGTTGAGTAGCCCACCTTCGAAAAAATGACAAGCGATGCGAACTGACGATGGGCTGGATGTTGAACGCCCTTCGAGGATCAGCATGGTGACGTCTATACTCTCGAGGTCGGGTTTGACCGAGGGGAACTTAGTTTACCTGGTGGCAGTCCGACATGTTTGGCCTTGTTAGGATCTAAAGCTTGGCCAGTACTCCCGAGTTGATTCATGATCTACTAAGGCAGCGGCCACTGAGCTTAATCAGGGACAAACACCGGCTCGCAACGAACAGGAGGATCCTCTTCACCCACTCTCATTCTCACTCTTCCTCCAAGTCGCATTGAAACTTATTATATATCCTCGTCACTTAATATTCCATTATCTGCTGCATGGGTCATTTTAGGCCTCCCTCGAGCCGTCCACTGTCGCAGACCGTCGCTTTTGTTTTTATGATGGTCTCGATTACCCTCTCCCATCTCATCCACTCAGTCCAACTCGTATTGACATAAACCGACTTTTTCGCGGCTGTGGATTTCTATCATTTTCACCGCTTTTACGCACTACGAAATACACTGGTTTCTATCCATTCCCTTGCAGTCTACAGTATGAGTAATACAAGAGTTGCAAGGCTGGGTCAGCATCACAAGGCACTCTGAGACTCGCATGTCTGCTCCAGTCTACTGATTACCACCAGCCTGGTTCATCGGCCGCCCCCTCGTTGGCCATTTTCGCTGATGACTGACCATGACATTGCCCACTTCTTTACCACAGGCTCTCCCGCTGGCATCTTTTGATCTCAGTGCTTAGTAGAACGAGAACCAGCATCTATCGTGCCGAACACCCATCAATTGGAAATACTCGGGCAACGTCATGATGACCCAAACCCTCATCAATTTCTCCTCTCCCTCTCACCCACTGCAACCGAAATTCTTCCCCAGTCCTGATATCCATATCGCCGTCCTATCCTACCACTCATCTCGCCCACCGTCCAACCCATCTTCGATCCTCCGTGTCTCTTGTCGTTTGCTTCATCACGTATCATACCTAGTAACATGGACTATCAATCTATCAGACTTGAAGGTGGGTAACTCTGTATCACTTTGGTACTCGTTTCGTGATCTTCACGCTCTATCTACAGTCATCAGTGGAAAAAATCTCTATTTCCCCTCCTTCCGCATACCCGCGAGTCCAGACTCTGGAAATCAAGCTATCCGAGTCCCTTCATCAAACAGTTCTGTAGCGTGGGGCGATACCTTGACCCTGTAAAGCAATCCACCGAGCATATCAGATCCGAACTGGTCCTTGATTTGTGGGCCATCGCATGCGTCACCTAAATTATCGGTCGAGATCAGGGCATCTTTGGAATTCGGTGGAATGCTGGGCAATGGAGAACTCATTGGACAGCTTGAAATGTCTTGGGTTGAACCGCTCGGTCATGGAGATGAGCCTTTGGGTGAGTAACCTGCTTCTCATTCATGCACATCCACTAATGTGTCGTAGAACTGTCCTTCCCACTCGTTTATGGTGTTCACCCATCTCTCACGTTGAAGGCCGCTTTAGTGAATGTTGGTGGAAACAACGACGGTGAACTGTTGACTGTGAGTGACGCCAGCCTTTGCACTGTCGACTTCTCCTGACAGATCGCAAACTTTATTAGTCCATCATTGACTGCGAGATCGCTCGAGACACGGATGCGGGTCACACAAGATTTGCAGCATACGTGACTAGCAAGCCGGTCTCTGACCTGAATGATGCCGTGGAACATGTTGCGTTGGTTTTAGAGCGGTGTCCGGTCGGCCACCCTGACCAACCTCGCGTGCGCACGCTTTCAAGGGTACATTTGCAACGAGCTCCAAGACATCGACTCTACTACCTGTCTATTTCGCGACGCTCTTGCATTCGTCCGCAGGGCCACCCTGATTATCCATCATCTCTGTACCATGTCCTTAAAGCATTGATCTGGCGCTACAGCAAGGAGCTTGCCGCCATCAATATCCGCGAATCTGCTCAAATCTCCCTTGAGCTACTACCTATCTGCCCAGAAGGCACATATCTTCGGACCATCGTGGCAGGGGCAAGTGGTATGGATTATGTAATCCGCACATGCAACAATCTTCCGATAGACGCATCCGATGAAGGCATCCACCTTCGACGAATCGTACTCGAGCTCTGTCCTTTGGGCCATGAATACCGTCCCAGCTCCCTCTATAAGCTTTCATGCGCACTCGGTACACATTTTGGGTAATGTGGGAGCATTGTTGATATAGATGAGAGCATGCAACTTGGTCGTGAAGCTGTTTCTCTGTGTCCCGAGGGACATCCTGATCGTGGTGTCTACTTGAATAACTTGGCTGTCTCACTCCGCTACTACCGCTTCCGTCACCAAGACAAATCTGATGACCTCGACGAGGCCGTCTCTCTGTACGAAGAAGCACTGTGCCTGAGCCCTGTTGGGCATAAATCTCGGGATCTACAATGGGGCGCCCTCCTTGACCGTTTCAAGTAACGCGGTGAGGTAGAATACATCAACACAGCTACCAGCCTCCGTCACGAGGCACTGACATTGCGCCCACCTGGGCATCAAGAACGTGATACCACACTTTCCTAGCGAAGGGCTAGGTGAACATGACGCCCCACCACAATAAAACATATGTTCTGAATCTCCTCCAAATATCACGCAATGTCGTTGGAAACACCTTGAAATTTCATTCTCGATGAAGTACATGAACTCGTACAGCGAGGATGTATCACCTTGTAGTACCGCATTCGTGCGTCAGGCCCATGCGAACCCCCACCCACTCCCAAGTCCTTTGAAAGTCTATGAGTGCGTCGAAGACCTAGGTTTAGCTCCGTCTTCATCGTAATCGTTCATGTTATGCAACATGCTTGCAAAGACCTGGGGCACGTACAATCATCAACAAGTGGTGCTAACGAAGTACCTCGCCAAAAAATAGAGCGTTTGCGTCGTCCGTAAGGCCGGCCATCGTGAATCGCAATCCACTCTTCCACTCGTCTAGTATCAACAATTTAGTTTCCCGCAGCTAATCATACGGAGACGCCGCTGGAACCAGTTATCGCAAAAAGTGTTCCAGTAGCCCATCCACGGCCACCTTATTGAAATAAATCAGGGCCATCAGGACAACGTTATCCGCTGGTCTCGTCGACCTCATTCCGCTGGAAAGAGTCAGCAAATGGTCAGTGTTCTGATACAATGCTTACCTGCAACATAATCCACAGATCAAGGCTACTTCATTATTGGGAAGTGTCGCTTGATGCCCGAGTGACTCCTTCATGTCGGTAAGTTATCGATCGATGATCCGTCGATGAGGCCTGAACCTCCGTCAAAAGATGAGCACTACAGAATGCTGCATGTGAGAGAAAGGCAGCGCGTGCGTAGGGGAAATCTTTGCATAATCGACCATAGACTTCCTGGGTGTGTGTCGGGAAAAATGTCGAAGGTCTCACAGCAGTCGGGGCAGTAAGAGTGCATTGTCTCCGAACAGCGAGAGTGTTGCAGGTGAAAGAGATGATGGGAAAGTGAGGTTGTGGGACGTCGAAACGGGGAAGATTATAACAGCTGTAGTTCTCAAGAATTGCGACATGGAGATTCATCGAGAGGTGCTCTCCATGGTCAGTCAGCTCGGCATGGACGTCACGGTTAAAAACAAGCTTATCTCCGGGTCTGTAAGTTTTGGCTTGATTAGGATATTCGATCGATCGGGAGCAGATCATACACAATTCCAGCACCGCCGTCGCTTTTGTTTTCATGACTCTCTCATCAACTCAGTCCAACTCGTATTGACTTGAATCTACTTTTTTTTGCGACTGCAGACTTCTATCGTCTTCACCACTTTGCTAATGTTGTACACACTGCGAAATACAATGGTTTCTATCTATTCCATTGCAGCGTACTGAATGAGGCTTATGAGTGATACGAGAGTTGTAAGGCCGGGTCAGCACATGTCTGTTCCAGCTGACTGATCACCAGCAGCCTGGGTCATGGTTAGCCACTTTCGCTGATTACTGACCATGTCATCGCCCACTTCTTTACCACAGGCTCTCCCGCTGCTCTAAGTCTCATCTCTTCATCTCGGCGCTTAATGGAATCAGCACCAGCGTCTATCATGCCGATTCTGCCGAACACTCATCAATACACGTGCGACATGATGCCCCATCCCTACCCTCCGTCTTGTCCTATCGCTCATTCCGCCCACTGGGCCACTCAGCCCATCCTTGATCCTCCGCGTCCCTTGTCGTTTGCGCCATCATGGCTGGTAGCTTCGAAGGCCAATGCATCAGACTCGAAGGTAGGTCACTTTATATCAACTTGGTATCCATTTTCTGACCTTTACGCTATATCTACAGTCATCAGCGGAAAAAACCTTTGTGTCCTTTCCGAGCGTATACCTGCAGGCATCTACGTGTCCATTAAACTCGACCAGACGAGACTCTGGGAATCAGCCATTCGAGTCCCATCATCCAACAGTTCTGTAGCGTGGGGCGATACCGTGAACCTGTAAGCCAATCCTTTCAGGCCCGATTTTGAGAACTGATCCTTTGTTTGTAGACCATCACATGTGTCACCTCAAGCATCGGTTGAGATCAGGGCATCCTTGGAGCTCAGTCGGATGCTAGGCAATGGAGAACTTATTGGAAAACTTGAAATATCCTGGGGTGAACTGCTCGGTCACGGAGATGAGCCTTTCGGTGAGTAACCTGCTTCTCATTCGTGCATATCTACTCATGTGTCATAGAACTGTCCTTCCCACTTGTTCGCGGTGTCCGCCCATCTGTCACAATGAAGGCCGCTGCTGTGAATGGTTGCGGAAACAACGACGGTGAACTGTTGAACGTGAGTGACTCCAGCCTTTGCACTGTCAACTCCTACTGACAGATCGCAAACTGTAGTCCATCGTTGACCGCGAGATCGCTCGAGACACGGATGCGGGTCACACAAAATTTGGTGAATACATGACAAGCAAGAGGGTCTCTGATCTGAACGATTGCTGTGGAGCATTATGGGTCAG